>NC_056743.1:289565443-289612943 GCF_019279795.1 Protopterus annectens
TCTTACAGGAAAGAAAGAACAAGCTAATTCTCAAAGGACAACTGAAGCCTTCTTTTGATGAAGCTTTACAGAGTACATCTTCTTCAAATAAGTCCCCTACCTCTAAAGGTGACAAACCTATAAAAAGACCATCTTCCTCTTTTTCAGCTCATTCGTAGCCACCTCTGAAATTGGCCAAAACTTCAGAAACATCAATCTCCTCAGCTCCACAACCTTTGGAACGGAGAGAGAGAGATCATTGAATTGGACAAATCAAGCCCTTCGGCTCTGCGGCCTTCGGAGTCGAAAGAGACTACTTTTCGGAGCTGGTCCGCTGAACTAGTAATGGTCTTCCCCACCTTGAGATCTCCCATATTGGAGAGATCTCGCTCACCAACCCTCACCCAGGTGCTCTAGGAGCTTGTCGGACGATGATGTGGACAGGGTGGTGCACAGACTTTTGAAGTCACCGGCGCTGGCTAAATTATTTTTGGCCCTGACCTAACCAGTTTCGGAACCATCTGAGACTATTACATCCATGACTATTCCTCCTCTGAGCCAAGCTGGATCTTTGGAGCTGGAATGCCAGATACCATTTGTAATAGACTCTTCAGTTCCAAGACCTCTGCAGGAGATTTCAGTACAAATCCCTGCTCCAACACTCTCGGTGCCATCCGGGGTGTCTAGGAGCCGAAGTTCTCTGGTCGGCTGGTGACACTCAGACCTGAGTTTCTTCAATTCAGAGTTTACCTCTCCGAGCTTTGGCTCAGCTGAGCTCGGCTCCTACATCAGCCTCAGAGCTGATCTACGTGGAGCCGGGGATTCCCTCTGTTTCCTTAGGACTGGAGGTGTCCTCGGAGCTGGGAAGATCTGCCTTTGAGCTGATTTGGAGTGTGCTGTTCCCACCTACAGCTCTACATAATGATACTTGTATTCTTTCCCCCAAGGCACTGGCTTCTGTCTCAGCACCACCCCATCCACAGCAGAGAATCAGAGCCTCAAGGAGCCCCACTGGGCGAACCTCACTCTTCCAAGACCTCCCCAAAATACCCTTCTGAGGAGGCTCCTTGAAAGAGAACATGCAAGAGGAAGCATATAGACTCCCCTGATGAGTCCATCACCTCTGACGCGGACTTCGAGGAGTCAGAAAGGACCCCACGGTTGTCCTCTGAAGATATCTCCTTTGCAGATATCTTAGAAATCCTGAAACAGAGAGGCGGCTGGAAAAGCATCAATCCTTCTGATGAGGAGTTGGAGTACCTGAAGGCTTTTAGATCTCAACCTTCAGCCTTCTGGGTGTCTCTGACTTTTGACGAGCTATTGGAGTTGGTTAGTCGAAAGGAATGGGAGTCACCAGAAACCAGTCCCCAAGAGGCCAAATAAATTCTTATCAGCTCCATCTGAAAAAGATTTTCTCATGACAAGTGTTCCTGTAGATCCTATGTTGGTGGCAGCAGCCAGCAAGAAAGTACTTTCTGAAACATCCTCATCTGTTCATCCACCGAACAAGGACTCTTGAATGATGGACAGATACGGGAAGCATATTTTTTCATCAGCGACTTTTATCCTTAGATTGCTGACCTACATTGAGCACTTTACGAGACTACAAAGAGAACTCCTGAAGGAGTTAGGAGATGCTCTCCAAGGTTCATTAGCTGCGAGGATCTCAGAAAAGGTAACCTGTCAGGGGTTCCTATTATGTTATCGAATGATAACGTAATCGAACCATCGAAACTTTGAAATGGCTGCATTTCAAAGATCGCATTGTGGGATTGCAGTACAGTGAGGATTAGAATATTTTCCCTTTCCTCACTGTCGTGCGATCTCAGAGTTGGAATATATATTTAGCGGGGGGTGTGGGGGGCACAGCCCCCACAATACAACCTTTGAAATACTGCCATTTAGAAGTTTTGATGGTTTGATTATGTTATTTTTTTGATAATGTAATATGAACCCACCTCTCAGCTATCTACCTTAAATTCCATCATTAACTCCTCCATGAGACTGATATCCTATGCTGCGGATGGAGCGAGCAGAGAAGGAGTTTCCCTGAGGAGACACTCTTGGATGTGCTTGTGTAACTTTGCAGAGCCTTTCAAGTCTACCTTTGTCAATGCCCCTTTTGCTGGTTCCTCATTCTTTGGACTCAAAGTCAAGGATGCACTCACCAAATGCGAGTAGGAAGGGAAAACTCTCTCTGCTTTTGGAGTATGTTTTTCTGTACCTTGAAGACATTACCTAAAGGTCAGAAGAGTGGAAAAATGTGGTTCAAAGTATCCCAGGGAGTTTTTCAGGATGCACGAGGTGAACCCTTCCCTCGGGGCAGAGGGGGATGCACTAATGGTAGATGTCCTCGAGGCAGAGGGGGTCTGCAAAAGCAGGGTGACCATGATTCATTTCATGGCCGGCCCTACCAGTTTTCCTGAAAGAAGGCCCATCTGCTGTACTCTGGAGGCAGTCGGGGGGCAGTTAACTTTCTACCCAGAAACCTGGTGAGATATCACAAGAGACAAGTGGGTACAAAGTATAATATCCAGAGGTTATTCCATTCCTTTTTAGAACAATCCCAGATGTTCCACCCAGTCAAAGGGAACAATCAACTGTAGAAATTCAAAAGTTGCTAGACAAAAGAGTCATCCAAAAAGTCTTTGCAGACCAAATAGGATTCGGAACTTACTCAAGATTCTTTTTAGTGCCAAAAAGAACAGGGGACTGGAGACCCATATTGGATCTCAGCAAACTAAACAAAATCCATGAAGAAGTCCAAATTCCAAATGGTGACACTGCAGTCAATTCTTCCCTTTTTAGGAAAAGACAATTGGATGTGCTCCGTAGACTTCCAAGATGCATACTACCACATAAAAATGGACAGAGCATCAAGGAGTCATTTACACTTCCAGATGGCAGCCAGTCAGTATCAGTTTTGAGCTCTGCCTTTGGTCTCACTACAGCCCCCAAAGTGCTCACCAAATGCATGGCAGTAGTTACCCAGAAACAAGGTGAAAGCAAAAGCAATTTTGAAAGTCCTAGGAACCATGGCATCAACTATAACCCTAGTTCCTCTAGCCAGGATGCATATGAGAATTCTTCAATGGCTCCTTTTTGCTCAATGGTCATTACAAGAACTTCCCATGTCTCACCAAATCAGAATTACAGAGTCATGCAAGAAAGATGTTCTATGGTGGCTTCGGTCCGACCACGTCACCATCGGATGACCCTTTGTGCCACAGCAATGTGTAACTACAGTGACCACAGACACCTCCCAGATAGGGTGGGGGGGCATTATCCGGGAAGAGCAGTCCAAGGCACATGGCAAGAACACAAGACCCATTTGCACATCAGTGTTCTAGTGATGAAAATAGTGCTTCTAACACTGCAAGCACTCCAGGACTCTCTTCCACTAGGAACGATTGCAATCCAATCAGACATTTTGGTAGTCTGGTACATAAACAAACAAGGAGGAATGAGATCATTCCCCCTTTATCAAGAAGCACTGAGAGTATGGCAATGGGCAATCTCTTCCCACCATTTTGTGGTAGCAATGCATATCCCAGGGAAATCCAACATGATAGCGGACAAACTCAGCAGGGCGATATTAATGCCTCTTGAATGGTCTCTAAACCAAAACATAGCAGAGAGGATTTTCCGAAAATGAGGCCAGCCTTGCTGCAACCTGTTTGCCACTCCCCTGAATACCAAATGCAGAAGCTACTTTGCCCTAATCCCCCCTATGGGGGAGACACCGAGAGACACACTTATTCATGATTGACCCTCGGGACTTCTGTATGCCTTTCCCCGTTTTCCCCTGATACCCAAAGTCATTCAGAAAACAAAATCTTTGGGAAGCATGCTGGTTCTCATTGCTCCATACTGGCCTCATCAGATTTGGTTCCCCTTTCTCTGGCCTCACCTACAGGAGAAACCGTGGGTTCTGGACCCAGTTGCAGATCTTCTGACCCATATGTCAGGAATGCTTCATCCTGCTCTCCAAACCCTCATTTTGACAGCTAATCTGCTCCACTTCCAAACTTAGTCAGGCTTCAGGATTTCACTCCAGCAGTAAAACACATTTTGGTATCCTCTCACAAGGCTTCGACCAGAAAGTTATACTCTAGTAAATGGAAGAGGTTCTCCTACTGAGCAAAGCAAGAAACATTGATCCTTTTTCTGTCCCAATTAGTTCAGTTTTAGAATTTCTTGCAGAACTTTTCCAGCAAGGTTCCACAGCAGCTACAATCAGAGTTCATCTAGCTGCAATTTCTAATTTTCACATTGGTGAATACACTCCTAACCTGATGTCACACAAATTGTGCAAAACAGTTTTAAAAGGCACTTGCTTATTGAGACCTCCCATAAAAGAACCTCTCTCACCATGGGATCTGAATTTTGTCCTGATGCACCTAACTTTACCTCCCTTTGAACCTTTATCATCATGTGATCTCAAATTTCTCTCTTGGAAAACTATCTTCCTAGTAGCCATTACATCTGCAAGAAGAGTCTTGGAGTTGCAAGCTCTATCAATCAAGCCACCATACTTGATTTTCCATAATGATAGAGTATTTCTGCAAACTAATCCATCCTTTGTGCCAAAAGTTTGCTCCCAAACCAATCTGACTCAATCATTTGAGCTCCCAGTGTTTTTTCCTAATCATAGCAGCAAGGCAGAATACAAACTTCACTAAACGGATGGGAAGATGGCGTAATGTTTAAGATGCTTGCCTTACAAGCAGAAGGTGCAGCGTTTGATTCTCACTTGGGTAAGTGGCTAGGCTTAAAAAATGGCCTGCAAAGGCAGTTAGCCTAGTACCAACCTATGCATAGGCAGCTTATGTTTTATCTGCATAGAACTAAACATTTCAGGAAAACAGATCAATTGTTCTTCTCCTTTTCAGAAACAAAAAAGGGCATGCCAGTTTCAAAAGTTATGCTTTCAAATTGGCTGTCAAATTATATTACCTTTATATACACCTCAAATAACAGGAATTTACCATTCAAAGTGAGAGGCCACTCGACTAGAGCCTTAACAACATCCTCTGCTTACCTAGCCAGATTATCAATGGACAGTATTTGTGCTGCTGCTTCGTGGGGAAGACCCCATACTTTTATTACTCATTACAAAGTTGATTTGGCCTCCAGGGACAGGGCTTCCTTTGGTTCCACTGTGCTCACAGGTATACTCCTGTGAGCCGCCCAGGAAAAGGGTGCTAGAGACGCTGTCCCAGCCAGTAAGAATGAGGGAGAGATAGGACAACATCACATAAAGAAGTTATGTACTCACCATAACATTCCATGTTTGTTTTCCATCTCGCCCTTCATTCTTACAACCCTCCCACCCTCCCCCAGCCAAGGGCTCCTAGAGGACTTAGATATGAGATCTTTCTTCTTTAGTGAAGGAGCTCCTCTGAATTTCCTTGTTATTTCTATACCTGATGTTGCAGGACAAATGTAGATGCATTGTTATGATTAGCAGCAAACAATTTCTGGAGAATTACACCACTGCATGCTGGAATACCTATTCAGCCATGAGCCAAGTCAAAGACTTTGAGCTAGTGCATTTGGCCGAGTGATAAGAATGAAGAGCGAGATGGACAACAAACACGGAACATTATGGTGAGTACATAACTTTTTTTTGTGTTATTCTTGTTAAGTACTTGAGTAATTTTTAATTTTATATACTTAAATCTTGATAATAACTGAAAGTTTTACTTAACAGGTCCTGAATTGTAGTTTGTAAAATGGAGTTTCAATTTTTTAATAACCTGAATCAGTGTTCCTGCTTGGATGCCTTGGAAATGCCTCTATGCAACCCTTCTTAAAGATAATTTAGCACCTTGGCTTTGTTACAAAATATATCAGAGCTGCACAATGATTTCACACCAGATGTGATTTTACATTTTAACCATTATATTAAGCTTCCAACTGGTTGTTCTTAGGGAGAATAAAGTACATGGACCCACTGGGCTACCATACAGAATCCTCAAAATTTAGAGGAGCAGGTGGAGAAGAACTGTCTGCTCTTAATGTAGATGAAGCAGAAGGACTCACTGGGCTGCCTTGGGTCTACTTCATATGACCTAAATTTCATTTGTTTCAAAAGACTGAAAACTCATTTAACTGAAACTCATAACACTGACACATTAAAGTAAAAGGTATATGCCCTTTCCTCCACTGTAGTGCAATCCTGGAGTTAGTACATATAGTTGGGGGTGGGGAGGGACAGCCCCCCACATTGGGGAGTGTGGGGGGTGAAGCCCCCCACATGCTTTATACATTTTAAACCATACACATGAATATTTATAACTGCAATGAATAACTCTTTGCAGAAAACAATATTTGCCTAAACTATGTGGGGGGCTTCGCCCCCACACCTTCCTAACTATATATACTAACTCCAGGATTGCACTACAGTGGGGAAAAGCATATACCTTTTACTTTAATGTATCAGAGTTATGAGTTTCAGTCAAATGAGTTTTCAGTCTTTTGAACTTTCAGTGTTTTGGTCTCAGTCAAATGAATTTCAGTCAACTGAAATTTAGGTCATATGAAGTAGACCCGTTGCCTTACATCATCATTAAAATTATGACCAGCATTCTTGATCCCCTGATGGAAATCTTCAACAACTCCCGGGCCATTGTAAAGGTGCCTAGGGACTGGATGAAGGCATCTGTGGTATTTCAGAGGTAGAAAGCAAATAAAATCTGGGGGACTGCAGACCTGTTATATTAGTGCCATTGGTAAGGAAAGTCATGGAGTGAAATCTGAGTGGAAGCCTGACAGGTTTAAAAGATGTCTCTCCAACATGTTTTGTTTGAGTCGCTGACTATGTTTAGCTGCCTAGATCAGATGACCTTCATGCTCTTTGACTTGCAAATGTGCAGCAGCTCCATCAGGGCTTGTAGGTCAGACATAGGTCATCCCTTAATAGTCGGTAGGAGACAGAATAAATGGATAGAACTTTTAGTCTATCCATATGAGGCATGTTGTTTACACCCTGTAATTTCTTTGTGAGTAACCTCTGAGGTCACTCCAGTTGTTGTAAGTGCTTAATCAAGTATTTGCATTTTACTTGATTATTGGTCTAATGAGGGCTAAGTACAGTGGGACTATACTTTCCTTGGATCTGGATGCCATACCTTTACTTATAAGTTGTGCTTCATAGAAGGAATTCCTCACAACTGTGGAAACATGATGATCAAAGTTCAGGCTACTATCTATCTGCGTACCAAGATCTTTCACTTCCTAGTCTACTTTTAGGGTTGTGCTGCTATTGATGTTGTAATTTGTGGAGGTATTTCACTTTCCAAATGGTATGATAATGCATTTTGCCCATTTAGATAATGCAGTGGTTCTAGCATGAATCATTTGTCTGATCTAGGCCCTCCCAAAGGATACCTACATCATTTGGGGACTCAGTGATTGCACCCAGCTTGCAGTTGTTGTCAAACTTTGTCATCCAGAGGACTTCCACGTTAGCCTTGACTTCAGAGAAGTATAGACTGAACAGGACTGGTCCCAGCAGTGAGCCCTGTGGGCTACAACTAGTAACTGGCATCTTGTTGGATCTGGATTCACCCACTTTAACCACGTGTCCTGTCTGTGAGCCAGTTGGCTAATCATCTGGTGATGTAGGGATTTATGCTGAGTTTTGTGAGATTATTTATAATACTTGAGTTGGTAATTGTGTCAAATGCCTTGGCCAGGTCAAGGTAGGTGGTATGTACTGTCATATCCTCATTCATGGCTTTAATGAATTTCTCAAAGAATTCCACCAGATTCAGCAGACATGACCTGCCCTTGACAAAGCCGAATTGGGTTGCATCCAGTGTTTGTAGGTTTCCTATCCCATTATTTATCAGGTCCATGATTATTCTTTTCATGGCCTTACATATAAGACCAGTCAAACTTATGAGTCTATAATTTCCCGGATCATCCGGGAATCCCAGGTCTAGACGGCCCCCTTTTATGCAGAGGGATGACTGTTGCTTTCTTTCACTCCACTGAGCCAAAGCCAGTCCGGAGACTGTGGTTAAACAGAGAGTCTAATAGGACTGATAAGTCATGTTTTAAAGTGTTTAAGAGGCAACCTGGCATATTGTCAGACCCCAGTGAAGCTACATTTTAGAGAATGCAGTGCCAACCTGTACTTTGGTGATAATTGGCAGTGGAGTGGTGGCAGTGGCGGCTGGTGACTTCAAATCACAGGGGGGCTGCAGGAGACAGCTGAATGGGTGGGGTCAAGGGGGGTGTGGTCAACCAGAAAGGGGAGGAGCTATGCACAAAACCACAAAAAACTAACTTTAATTAAATACGCTGCCCTGGGTGGCAAACCATCATTATGAAAGTCCAATCAAGACAAAAATAAGTGTAGAAGAATAAAAATATTTCAATGCATTGGCTGCATGACAGCTTACTTAATATCTAGATGGAAACAAAAGGTTGTGAGGCATGAAAAAATAAATTACTTTTTAAATACATTACTGGAATGCCAGTCAAAATCAAGTATAAGAAAAACCAGAAGCACTCAACTCAAACCACTTCTCCTTGCACTGCAGTCCTAATTATAATATATTCAGCTTTATTAAAGTACCAAGTAACATGCTGAAAGTAGAAATCTATGTGATGCCCCACTTGTAAAATGTTTCTTATCCAAAAGACCTGCTGCCTGACAACTTGTTTCATGGGAAAACATGATAAAAGTAAAAATGAAAAGCAAACAAGAAACAAGCTCAAGATACATTGCTTAAAGGATTACTGTACAGGTTATGGACCACACATGATTGGCATTCTGTTTAGTTTACGGGTAAAGTCTGTAGAGATGACTGGAAGTCTCCAACAAGTGTAATGAGCTTTTTAAAATAAAGGAATCCTGTCCTTTAATACCCAAGGCTTATACATTATCTAGTCAAGTATTCTCTGCATGGCAACAACAGAAAGGCTTTCAATGTTGGCAATTCTTTAACAGTATGCTTATTAAAGCTTACTTGCATCTTACGATCTCAGACAAGCTTACCTTATGGTCATTAAAGCATTGCTACTTAAAGCACAGAGCAACAGGCACTTTGAGTAATAAGCATAAACCCACAGTACAAAATATGACAGAAACCAGACCATTCTGCAAAATCAAGGACAGATGAAAAGCCACTGTAGTACTTATGCAGTGTGTCCTCCCCATCCAAGGTAGATACAACTACTCCTTGCCTTGCTTGGACACATCCAGAGTCACTACATGCAGGAGTGGGGTGCAACAAGCATGTCACAATTTGAAATCTCACTGGCTGACTGTGATGGCCCTGACACATTTGTCATACCTCTCAACCTCAAGAGCAAGAAATCTGGACAAAGCCATACACAGAAGTGGGACAAAGGCCCAACAATAAGGACAATTTTTAAATATTGCTCTAATAAACTTAGAAAGATAATAGAACAGGTCTTGCATTAGTATGAATTTTCTGAAGGGTATAAAATCTGAAACTCAAATGTCTGTCATTTTCTAACTTCAGTCTTTAGTGATGTCACTAATTTGCCAAAAACACAATTTTATGAAAAATGGACAAAAACGTGATGCAAAAATATAAAATAGACACACAATACAGCTGCTACCTGTCAAAGAAGGGACACTTTAATATTAGTACTGCTACCTTGAGCAGCTGACAAAATATAAAAGAATCTACATGCATTTCAAGTAATCTATAACTTTGATTATTACAGTTATTTCTTAATTGTAAACCCTCCATGTTTTCTTCCAAAATTGCTATTTTGGAGGGATTATAAGGGGGAAGAGCAACATTTTAAGCCAAAAATTGGGGACAGTTGAGAGGTTGGCTATGCCTAATTCTATAAAGCAATTTATTTGCATGTACCTCTCAACCTGTTAATGCAGTAAATCTGAACAAGGCCAAATATATTGGGGGCACATATAAACAGTACTAAAAATTGCTCTTGTATAAATTGAGACAGTTGATAGAACAGCTCTTACTTTAACATGCATTTTTCTGAAGGTTATGAAGTCTGAAACTTAGAGTGACTTCTGGCAAATCATTTAGGAATTAAAACTACAAATTTTATGAACAAACCAAAAATAAGAAGCAAAAATCTATTCATTCTTTGAAAATCTGGACAGTTGGGAGGTATAGTTCAGCTGGGCCTGTCTGAGTTTGCTGCCCTTTCCCCCTGACAAAATAATGGTTGAATGGAGCCTCTGCAGCCATTCCAATGAACCATTATACTTGGCTATTTCACTCCATTTACCATAAACACTAATGTGCATACTGCTTTACTTCTATGATGAGTTGGACTTCATTTGAAAGTTTTATTTTGTATTTTACAGCACAAACACTAAGTCATCTGTTAAACAAAGCAATGCAGTCTCACAATGAAAACTTAGCATTAAAACTTCTCTGCCCTTGAAACTCACATTCATTGAAACAGCATTGAAACCCACATTCAAAGAAAATACATTTTGCCAGTGGCAGATAAAGATTAATTTTGGGCTGTTTTGAATCATAGGCTCCTTGCATATGAAACATACATGTGCTCTTTGATACACCTTCCTCATTGTACTAAAATTATATTCCTTGTACAATACAGTACACTTGTTACAGGATGTTTTAAATTTGTTTTGAACATTTTTTCCAGTAAGCAATGAAACAAACCATATGCACCCATAATGGCAAAACTGCCCAGTTGAGAACATTTATCATAAAAAGTCTACTCAGACTTCCACAGTCCACCATTATTAGTAAATATACACAATTCCACAGTCCACCATTATTAGTAAATATGCACAATTCCACAGTCCACCATTATCAGCAAATATGCACAATTCCACAGTCCACCATTATCAGTAAATATGCACAATTCTACAGTCCACCTTTATCAGTAAATATGCACAATTCTACAGTCCATTATCAGTAAATATGCACAATCTCTAAAGTTAGTCATCTAAATAATTCCACATTAAAGAAATCTGTAACTAATGAAGTGGTTGCTGCTAGCAATCACCTTTATATTTCATGGTTTCATCGAAAAATAAAGTGTCTGTTGCCAAACATGACATAAATTGTCTATATTACATTAAAAAAATGATAAGCTAGTAATAATATTGCAAGAGGAAATGGATGGCAAACTGATAACGAACTCATAGTTAGTATCTTCACCAAGGAGAACATTCTCAGTACGGCAGCATCTACCCCTTGTGGGAGTAGAACCCACAACCTTCTGCATCAAAAGCAAGTACACAGCCTGTTGTGCTATAGTATTAACTTGGCAAAGCACTAAACTTCTATTCCCCTGCAGCTCTCAGTTCCTTGTAAAATCTACTCAATACTCAACTGCATCCCAACTTGAGAACAAAAGAAAACTGGAAAAAGTCAAAATGTATTGGGGGGGGGGTCAAAAGCCCAAAAACAGGGACACATTAAACATTGCTTGTATAATCTTGGAAAGTTGCTAGAATAAAATGTGTTGCCACCATATATTTTACTGCCAAGGTCCCTGAGCAAAAAACAGTCAGAGTAACATACCACATACATCAGCTGCTTTGTAAAAGAGGAAGACTGAAACTTAAATGGCTATCATTTAGTGAATTCAGTTCTCACCATAACTGTCAACCTCTTAGTACAAAACACCTGGACAAACCCAGTAATGAGGGAATACAGCCCTCAAACATATTCAGTGAATTCAGTTCTTGCCATAGCTGTCAACCTTAGCACAAAAACCTGGACGAAGCCAATAATGGGGGAATACAGTCCCAAAAATAGGGGCAAATTTAAAATATTCATCTTATAAACTTCGAAAATTGCTAAAAAAAAAAGGTTGTGCTACGATGTATTCTGAAAAACATGAAGTTGGAAATTCAAATGCCGGTCAATTTTATTGCGGACAGAACAAAAACAATTTTCAGCAGAGGCGAGGATTAAAACTGCAGACACATCTTTGTAAAATGGCAGGGCACCAGAGCAAATCCACACAAACACAGGCAGGAGATGCACACTCCACACAGAAGCCACCCCAACCAAGAATCAAACCAGAAAACCTATAGCTGTGAGGCAACAATACTACCACACCATCAATTATGCAAGGAATTAAACATTCAGAAACCTGAAGTCTGAAATTCAAATGCCTGTCAATTTTACTGCAGACAGAACAAAAACAATTTTCAGCAGAGGCGAGGGATTAATACTGCAGACACGTCTTTGTAAAATGGCAGGGCACCAGAGCAAATCCACACAAATACAGGGAGGAGATGCAGACAGAAGCCACCCCAACCAAGAATCAAACCAGAAAACCTATAGCTGTGAGGCAACAATACTATCACTGCACCATCAATTATACAAGGAATTAAACATTCAGAAACCTGAAGTCTGAAATTCAAATGCCTGTCAATTTTACTGCGGACAGAACAAAAACAATTTTCAGCAGAGGCAGGGATTAAAACTGCAGACACATCTTTGTAAAATGGCAGGGCACCAGAGCAAATCCACACAAACACAGGCAGGAGATGCAGACTCCAAACAGAAGCCACCCCAACCAAGAATCAAACCAGAAAACCTATAGCTGTGAGGCAACAATACTACCACCGCACCATCAATTATGCAAGGAATTAAACATTCAGAAACCTGAAGTCTGAAATTCAAATGCCTGTCAATTTTACTGCGGACAGAACAAAACCAATTTTCAGCAGGGATTAAAACTGCAGACACGTCTTTGTAAAATGGCAGGGCACCAGAGCAAATCCACACAAACACATGGAGGAGATGCAGACTCCACACAGAAGCCACCCCAACCAAGAATCAAACCAGAAAACCTATAGCTGTGAGGCAACAATACTACCACTGCACCATCAAATACAAGGAATTAAACATTCAGAAACCCTTAAGTCTGAAATTCAAATGCCTGTCAATTTTATTTAACATTTTTTAATCAGGACAGTCTGACTTGGAACAAATAAACAATTTTCAGCAGAGGCCCAGGAAGAAATAATGCAGACATGTCTTTGTAACATGGGAGGACACAAAAGCAAACCCACACAAACACAGGGAGAAGATACAGACCCCACAAAAAAAGGAACCCCAGCCAAGAATCAAACCCAAGAACCTGCAGCTGTGAGGCAACAATGCTACTACTACACCATCAAATATCAAGCATTGCAACATTTACAAACCACAGATATTATGAGGAACAGATCAGATCGAATATGAGGCAAAAATCTGAAATTTTTTTACAAATGGTGGTGGGTAGGGAACTCAAGTTGTTAACACCTGCATACAGGGTACAGGGTTCAAGCCTGAGGCATTCCCTACCACACCACCATAAGCACCTGGGGCATTTACACACACACACACACACACACCAGTAAAGCACAAGCACCATACACAAACTATACATCCAGCTAACGTACATCCTTCCCGCGCAATACTGAAGACCCGCGAGATCCCAATGCTCCTTCCCGACCCGATGAGATCCCTAATGCTCTGTCCCGAGTCCCTACTGCTCCTCTTGCAGTCCGGATGCGACCCATAATCCTGGCGAGTCTGTACACTGTAAAAGTGCACAGACGTCTCCTGTCCCCTATGGGACGGCGGACTACCTTGAGCATGCATAGACCGACAGTAGTCGGGACTCGGTCTATCTTGTCTTGTGCGTCTATGAATTTTGAAAAACCAATTTTTTCTATTTTTCATTTTTCTTTCTTATTTTTCTTTCTTTTTTTATTTTTGAGGGGGCTGCAGTCCGGCAGCCCTATGCCACGAGCCGCCCCTGAGTGGTGGAGGGTATTTCTTGGGGGAGAACTGGAGGTGATGGAGAAGTGAAAGTTTGTGCTGAATCTGTTGGTCAGTAGATTTGCTATATCTTCTGGCTGAGTATAGTTGATACCATCTACAGCTACTTCTGCACATTGCTGGGTGTTGCCCTTAAAATTGCAGACATAACTGGAAAATACCTTATGGTTATCCTTAGCTTTGGAGGCTATTTCTACCTCAAATTCTGCTTTCAGAGATACGACTAGTTACCCAATTCATTTGTTTAGACTAATGAGGGACTTGTTGCTTTGTTGTGTACATTGCTTCATACTTCTGTACAAGGTTTTCTTCCTTTCTTTTCTAGTGCAACCTATTAATACCAGTAGTCTACCAGGGTGGCTTGTTTTTGCAGTTTGACCTGGATTTACTTTGATCTGGTACTGCTGTTTCTGTGCAGTTGCTTATATGGTCATACAGGTATTTTATGTATATCTCTGCATAGGTTTCTGTGTTTTAAAGATTTGGGTGAGATTGGAAATTTGCAATGTCATCCCTTAATAGGGGGTAATTTACCTTAGAAACATGATTAAAGTTTTTGGGGCTAGTTTGGGGGTACTACTTTTACTTTTATTTCAAGGGAGATCACTTTCTGATCTGATCCTATCAATGAGGGCATCACACCATCACACTTGGGGGGGGGGGTAGATGGTGAGTGATTTTAGTTACTTCAGGTATTATATATAGGTATCCTGGTTCATGGTCAGGAATCTTTAGCTAGCAAGAATATGGAAATCAATTTTTCCCATTGTTAGTTGGACATGGAGTAGGTCAAGCATGTCATGTTATTTAACCAGCCTTGAGGTGTGCTTATCCTTTATGTAGATAGATACACCTCCACCTTTTGCTCTTTCATGTTCACTAGGTGGTCAGAACATATGAAAGGCATTATAGCCATGCACTGCCAGAGTGCTTTTCATGGTTTTGAACCAGGGTTCAATAAATGCACAGACATCAGCATTCCTCAGAGTGAGATCTTCTAGGGAGTGTAGTTTCTTGTTGAGACTGCTAGCATTGAGCAGTGACACCTTTAACTTGTCCCAAGCATCTTTTGTTATGTTGGAAGACTTGTCTGTTTGGCAATGTGTAAAACAGGCATTATAGGGGTGGATAATGTTTTAGCCAGTATCAGAAAGCCTCAAGGTCACAGGTGAAAATCATCCCTGGCAAAGCATCATGGCCTGTCAACCATATCCTGCCAGGCTGACAAGTATTGTACCCCTTGGGAGTGACATCATAGCTAAGCCAATTGTTAAAGACAATCATGTTCTGCTGGTATTGTGGCATTATTCTTGAAGATAGCAGAACACTGTTCAATGCTGGGATCATACGTGCCTGTGACACATATTCTGTGAGCTCAATCATGTCTGTCTTCATATAGTCCAAAGAGGTATGTCCCAGGTCTTTCATGCCCACATGGACTATGACTGAGTCATACTGGTACTTAGGGGTAACTGACCTGAGTGCTTGCATGATCCAGTGGATCTTGACTCCTGACAGGCAATTAACTGTAGCTTTCTCCTTATCAATCCTGGTAGGAGAGACCTCAGTGTGTCTCACAATGGAGTATTGTATGACCAGAATATTGGGTTGCCGACTGTTTCGCATTATGGGCTTAGTAGAGAAGACACAATAAGATGTGGCTTTATGTGTTGTAATGGGAATTGTCTTGTTTGTGCACATGCAGAGTTTCTGAGGACTGCACCTCAGAGGACTTTGAGGTTTGAATAAGTTACATGTAAGCATCTCCACATATGTGGGTGTGGTGAGTGATATGTGTGTGGGTGTGGTGAGTGATATGTGTATGTGTGTGTGTGTGTGTGTGTGTGTGTGTGTGTGTGTGTGTGTGTGTGTGTGCATGTGTGTGTGTGTGTGTGTGTGTGTGTGTGTGTGTGTGTGTGTGTGTGTGTGTGTGTGTGTGTGTGCAAGTCGCTGATAGCCTGTTTGCTTTTTGTTTCTGCATGAGAGTCTATCCTCAAGTGTCAATGTGTAACTACATCACTCACATAATGTATTTGTCTTTTTGAGAATTAAGTGGCTGTCAGTGTACATAAGGCAGTTGTTACACTAACTCAGGATGCCCATGTCCACCAAGCTGGATGGAGAGATAGCAGAAAAATGCCCATCCATGGTTGCAGGTCCTAATGTGTACTTTCAAGGGATAGGAGGGGAGGGTGTTTGTAACCAGATAAGGGAAGGGTGCTTACTTGGTGTGATCTGTAGCTAACCTGACCAGCGATGCTGCCCAGCACCTAAACCAGATGCTGTCTAAGCAGCGGTAATCCTGGCTCCTATAATAAGGTAAGGTAGACTTAAATATGGAAATGCTGCTCACCACACAAACTAGTTGCATAATAAGTAACTCGGGACTGAGGTAAAGTTCTGAGGTATTTTCATAGGGAAGTTTTAACTTCTGGTGATTGCATATATACAAGGCACCAGTAAACACTGCTGCAAGAAGAGCAGCTTTGCACAAATGCAAGGCTTATATAAGGCCAGAAAAAAACGTTTTCCACTAAATATGCCCTAAGGCCAATCAGGTGAGAACACAATAAGCTTTTCATCAGCAATTCCCAGGTCAAATAAATGAAATCAGGCCTCTCCTGCAACAAGAGTGCAGACTTTGACCCTCTTATTGTAAAATGACTGGTTTGAAGCCCAAGTATTATAGGATTGTAGGATCATAGGAGGTTACTAGGCTATTGGCCCTGAGGCCCTATAAGCCTAGCCAAGAGTTTAGCCCATGTTTAGACAAATCAGCACCTGATGCCCCGGTCCAGCAGGGACATGGGTGGAATCTCAGGGGTATATTTTCTGTTTCCCATCCAGTTATCCAGGTTGCGCTTAAAAAGGGGTAAAGAGGTACTCTACTTGATGTGAAGAGGAGTCTATTCCATAGATGGGGGAGTCTCTGGGACACAAATCTGTCCCATCAACAAGTCTTGTTTATGTCATAGACCAGGTTGAGGCTACAGGTGTAGGTTACTTGAGTGAAACTTAACTTGCGGATATGCAGCAGTCCCATCAAGGTGGCATCCGTGAATGCCTTGTATGCCAGACAGAGGTCACCTCTGCGGAGTCTGTATGAAACCGAGTAGAGGGACAGGACTTTTAGCCTATCTGTGTATGGTAGATGTTTGAGGCCCTGGATTCTCCTGGTGAGGAACCTCTGTGGTATCTCCAGCTGCTGCATGTGCTTTGCGAGATACATGCCGAAAGGGGCATTGTACTCGATAATGGGCCTTATAAGGGAACCACAAACAGATGCCTAATATTAACTAAGAAACACTAGATACAATGTATTTCCATGCAAAACAGTAGCCCTTACAGCAGTTTGAAAAACTTTACAGAAGTGCAAAAAAAAAAATATATATCTTTTACAGTATAATGAAAATAAGTAATGTTTCTAGTTGTTTGCGTTTGTACTGGATACTGGCACGGTGAGTAGCTACATATGAATGTGCTGAATTTATACCAGTACTGAGAATAAAGAAAACTGATTACCCAGCTCTCTGGCCAATAAAAAAGACTACACTTTAGAGTCTTTTTGTGTGCTTCCCAAATAGACCAGGTAAACACTTGCTGTCACTAGATGAGTAATCCCAGTTCTCCTAATGTAAAAGTACAATAAAGGAGTATCCAGAATGAGATGCTACCACAAACAAACTTAAGGAAAGTAATTCTTGAGAATAGCAGTGCACTTTAAACAACTTATGAAAGTGAGATTATTCAGTAAAATTACTTTGCTTTGTAGAAATGAACCAAGAGCCACTCAGTTGTGCAGAATTTATAAAGGCACTAAAAACAAGGTAAGCTGATTAATAAGCCCTCCAGCCAATAATACAATTACATGCGGGAATTGCTAGTGTGTTGCCTTATCCTATACAGACCAGGCTACCACCCACTGCCGCTAGATGGAAAGTCCTCTGTCCTGTGATTGCTAGAGCATAAAAATGCACTACTTTATCCAACAGCTAGCTAGATAATGAATTCAGAGCAAGTAAATAAGTAGAACAAAGAATGAGAGGCAAAATGCACTTTTTTTCCAAAGTAAGCACAAGGAAAAACAAATAAATAATTCAGGATATCAACAACAGTGTAGAAAGGGAGGAGCTTATAAAGCTTAATTTACAGCAAGGGTGGGCAGTTTAAAAATCACCAAGTTTAAAAAGCAGATTATGGAATGTAAGGGTGTGGTAAAAATAACCAGCAGAGAGTCACGAAACATTACAGTAGTTTTTGCAGGCCTTAATTCTTATCAGAAGAGACAAGGTCACAGATATACTATATGTATTTAAATATCACTCAAAAAATAATTTAACTATTTAAAAAAGTATGTGAAACGTGTAGCCTGGGTAATTTAAGTGTCTAGAAATGTGTAGCCTGGGTAATTTGTCTGTCTGTTGCATAGAACAAAAACACCACTCCAAGTAGATTTCTCAAAACAGAAAACAGAAGGTAACAGGTCAAACAGAAAGCAGCTCTATTAGTTTAAGCAACTCACAGAGAATAAAGAGATTACTTATCTCACCAGCTGGGAGTCACCAACAGTACTTGTATTTGCAGGCCTTGAGTCTTATCAGAAAAGACAAGGCCACAGATATACTCTGATTTAACTATCACTCAAAAAACAAATGAAGCAATGAAAAATAGCATGTGAAATGTGAAGTCTGACAAATTTAAGCGTCTGTTTGCCACATAGAACAAAAAACACCAGGGCAAGCAAATTTCTTAAAACAGAAAACACAATGTAACAGGTAAAACAGAAAACAGTTTTATCAGTTTAAGCAACTCACATACAAAAAAGCAATTACTTTCCTCACCAGTATGAAATCACCAGCAGTGCTTGTATATTTGGAGGCATTGAGTCTTGTCAGAAAAAATAAGACCACAGGTATACTCTGTGTATGTAAGTATCACTCAAAAAAAATCAACCAGTGAAAACTAGCATGTGAAATATGCAGCCTCCGTAATTTAAGTGTCTACCACACAGAACATAAATACCAGGCCAAGCAGATTTCTCAAAAACAGAAAACAAAATGGAGCAGGTAAAACAAAATGCATCTGTTTAAGCAACTCAGAGACAAAAAAAGATTGCTTTCCTTATCAGCAGGGAGTCACCAACAGCACTTGTAGTTCTTGTAGGGCTTGAGTCTTATCCTTAAAGACAAGGACACATATATACTGTGTTTATTTAAGTATAACCCAAGAAACAAATTAAACAATGCAAAAAGCATGTGAAATGTGAAGTCTGGGTAATTTAAGTGTCTGTTTGCCACATACAGCAAAAACACAAGGCCAAGCAGATTTCTCAAAAATGTAAAACAAGGTGGACCAGATAAAACAGAAAGAAGCTCTATCAGTTTAAGCAACTCACAGACAAAAAAGCGATTACTTTCCTCACCAGCAGGGCACCATCAGCAGTACTTGTAATTTTTGCAGGCCTTGATTCTTATCAGAAAAGACAAAGCCACAGATATACTCTGTATATTTAAGTATCGCTTAAGAAATAAATGAACCAATGGAAAAAGCATGTGAAATGTGCAGCCTGGACAATTTGTCTATTTGTCACATACAACAAAAACACCAGGCCAAACAAATTTCTCAAAACAGAAAAAATGTAACTAGTAAAGCAGAAAGCAGCTGCAGCAGTTTAAGCAGCTCACAGACAAAAACAGATTACTTTTCTTACTAACAGGGAGTCAACAATAGTCATTTTAGTGTTTTGCAGGCCTTAGGTCTTATCAGAAAAGATAAGGCCACATATATACCCTGTGTATTTAAATATCACTCACAAAATTAACCAATGAAAAATATCATGTAAGATGTGCAGCCTGGGTAATTTAAGTGTCTATCTGCCACACAGAACAAAAACACCATACCAAGCAGATTTCCCAAAACAATAAACAAACTTGAACAGATAAAAAGAAAGCATTTCTATCAGTTTAAGCAACTAACAGAAAAATATTTTTTCACCAGCAGGGAGTGACCAATAGTATTTGTGTTTCTTGCAGGCCTTGAGTATTATCAGAAAAGTTGACACAAAAATAGATGCAGCAATGGAAGATGGGAAAGAGTATTAGGAAGTATAGCAATGTAGGTATTGAGACATTTGCATATTTCTGAGATGCATGAAGGATAAGGGTGCTAAACTGGTGGTGAATTTGTGGTTAAATATCCAGTTGTCCAAATTATTTTTTAATAGAGTATGGGACGTACTTTGCTTTTTATGGAGTGGAAGATGGTTCTATAGATGTGATATTCCCTGTGATAGAAACATATCCCTCCAACATACTGTACAAATGATTTTGAGATCCTTTACACTGGTGTTTATGAAAGTCTTGGATTTGTAAATGTGTTATAGAGCTGAGAGAACAGCATCTGTTGAAGCTGTATACATGAGGCAAAGGTTGCCTCTCAGTAGTCTGCATGTTACTGAGAAGTGAGACAAGGCTTTGAGAGGGTTACATAGTTTTCCAGTTCAGGTCTTTGACTTTTTTAGTGAGAAAGCACTTGTGACAAGTGTTTGCACAGGCAAATGCCAAATGGGGCATTCTACTCGAGTGTCGTGAAGAGTGTAGAGTACAGTGAAACAATTACATCCCTGAATCTGGATGTGATACCTTTAGATACAAACTGTATGATGAAAAAGGACTTCCTTAAAACAGTGGATATGGTGTGATCAAATGACAGATCATTATCAACATAGTTTCCAAGATTCCTAACTTTGGGATCAATTTTCAAGGTTGTGTTTTCAGTGTAATAGCACAAGGGGAGTTATGCTTGCCAAAGTCTCTTCTTCGTGTGTCTTTCTGAAAAACAAAACTTATTTGGCTTAAATTTTATGGCTACATATTTAGATAAATATGGAATAAACTATGGATCTTCAGTCTCCTTTAAAAAGAAAAGAACACCATTTTGGCTCAGGTTAGGAACCAAAAGTGGATGCAAGAGAGAAAGAGACAGAAGCTAATGATTGCTATTTAATAGATATGAGATGCAGACGGGTCTATATTAGAACATCGAAAGTTTAATGGTTCAAATCACTAAAGGTCAACCTTTAATGATCGAACCATTAAAATTTTGAATGTTCAGAAAAAAATAAATTAAAAAAAAAAAGGAAAGAAAATCTAAAGGGTGTAGGCAGGGGGGGCAAGCCCCCTGCACCCCCACACCCGCTACTTAAAGATACCAATTCAGAGACCACACCACTGAAGTAAACGGAAATCTCCCCTTACAGAGATTTCCGTTTACCCATTCGACGTTCTGCACTTTCGCTATTCTCGTGTCGACAGTGTTGGATTCGACATTGTCGGCTTTCGAGAATATAATAGGTAACTGATGCAGACTGCTTAGTACCGGAAATAATGATAATGACTGATTCTCAATCAGAATTTGATAATCTGGTGAAGAACTTTAACTATTCAACAGTGAACTGTGATTTACCAATGTCTACAAAAAGAAGAGCGGTGGAGGAACAAACAAACTCTAAAGGAAACTTATTTTAGTCCAAGCCAATACAGGTGGGGTAACACTGGTTCTGGAGAAGCCACTGGTCAACAGTAATCAAAAAAAAAAAAAAAAACCAGAACTGGAGTGACAGCTGGCCAGATACCATTTGTTTGTGGAACTGAATGATGAATAATATGAATGCTAATGCTAAATATGATAGAGAATGGTAGAAAAGTTGCAGGACTGCAGCTACATATGCCATGGGAAGTGATGCAAATTCTGTTTCAGGAAAATCAGAAAAATGCATAGCACAGTCAAACAGACATCTTGGCTATAGTCTGAGAGGTAAGATGGATGATGAATGAAGAAAGAAAAAGAATTTTAAGGTGTGTGTTGGGATGGGGGTGGATTTCTAAGACTTTTACACGAATGGCAAAAAAGGCACCAAAATATTCCAGCTGTTTAATGTGTGTGTGAGAAAAGAATTTTCAGAAATGTATAGGCACTGATAAAGCCATATTTTGAGAACTGTATGCTGTTCTGGAGGATGATTGGCATGAATGTAATTGCACAGCTAACAAGCAGAGGAGTAGTTTATTATGACAGATATGACAAATACATGCATATGCATTAGAAAGGAAAAGAGAAAGGAAGCATTTTGTGCATACACTATGTCATTATGTGATATAGTGGAAGGGGTACAGTTGAACGTGGACAGATGGGTACAAAGAGATATGAAAATCAGTTGGAAGGAAGATGCTTCAGGTCAGACTTGAGGAAACACAACTAAGTAATGATTGTGGTACAACACTGAGACAGTAGTACAATGTAAGGTGCAGCTCGGCAATGCTGTGGTTGGAACAGAGAAATGATAGGGCAAGGAAAGGGCAGAAACAGCTCACAAGGCTAGCTCCAACAATGGGATGGGCTTGCTCAACCATTTATCTTCCTACAGTCAGCAACTTTGTGTTGATATTACATTGAACTGATCGGATAGATCCCTAGGTTTGGATAAGGTAAAATATTGTTTTCAGTCAGCACATATAGTTTTGAGAACATTGTGATAGTTTTGTTGTGCTGGAATGGAAACTGTAAATGCTGTTGCTGTGTAAAAAAAAAACTTGGCAGATAGTAACTATGCCTTGAGACCAGTAATGTCACCTCAACTTTAGTTTAGAATAAACAGGAGAGGAAAGAATTGCTGTTGCAGTAATTGTTAACTCATGAAGTTAACATGGAGACTTAAAAGCAGAGAACAGTAATGAATAGGTAAGGAAATCATACAGTGGTGTCTGTTGTCACTGGGGGTGAGAGTTCTGATGAGATAAGTGATTGGGACGTTCAGCAGATGACATATATGTATAGACTGTGAGGATGCATAACTAACGGCGGGGATTATTTTAAGCTGAATACGGCTGATACCAAAGAAAAGATTGTGATCAAAGAACTTGAAAGGTCCCAGAGCTACTTGACAATTTCCCACTTCATAGATGGAAATGTGGTAAAAACAGTGACAAAGAATAATAACAAAATCTAGGACATGGACATAAATGACCCACTGTTAAAACACTAGCTACAACAACCTTTGGTTCTGATTCACACAGTGAAGTAAAAAGTACAGATAAACAAGAAATGTGTTGAATTTTGGAAGAACATAGTTTGGAAACCAGGAATGTGAGAGCTGAAGGACTTGACATTCAAGCTGAATGTGAGCTGGAATAAGCAGTGAAAATGGGGATGCTACAGTACTGTGTACAGCACGTGGCATGTGTATTGTAACGGATTGGTCACTGATTTGAAAAAAAGTTTAAAATCAAAAGCAGTATGCAGACATCACTGCACATTGTAAGGGCTTTCTGATCTGGACAGAGAGTCTAGCAAACTTGAGATGAATTCACAGTCATAAAAGATGTAAAAACATTTAACAGGCTAGAGTTGATAAAAGTAGAACCTGACAGGGATTACACTAGTGAAAGGTCCAAATATAAACATGGCAGTGACAGATTGGAAAGGGAACAGTGCGATGCTGTGAAGCCAAAACAAGACTGAAATGCTTAAATATCTGTTATCATTTTTGAAAAAAAGGCAATGGAAGGACCTTGTAGAATGGAAGAGGAAGGGTTAGATGGAGAACTGTGTGAAAAAATAACCAGAGGGTCATGCTGAACAGCTTAAGAAGTAAAGCATCATAAATCTCCTGCTCAGCAATAACTGTTCAAGTTGTACTTCAGTAAAATTTGCACTCTTTATGATTTTATACCTTTTTTTCAATGTTTGGTGATACAAGACTTAGAATGATACATATGAAAATGCTGGCACAGCTTCCTGTATCAGGAATATACAAGGGTTTGCATCTCACAGAAAAGCAATTTTTTATTATAATTGAAGTGGTGTTTGTTTAGCCAGTTTTGTCCATGTGGCTTCAGCTAATCAATTATTTCTGAGATGACCAATACCTCAGGATACAAAGGCCAGATGTTGTGCACCTGTAGCTTTGAAAGAAATGAGCACATGACTCTGTTTTATCAGTCAACCTTTTTTCAGAGCCTCAGTAGTGACTATATGGCTGACAATAGACTAGAATATAACACTTTCCTTCTATTCAAAATGAGATAGAGAAAAAAGCATGGGAACACCTGCAACAGCAGTGATGGATATTCTGTTAGATAGAATGAAAATGTCAAGTAAGTTTTGTAGTAGCTCACAGTTTCCAGCAATGCAATATAGCCTGACTTTCATAATGTCATGGATCACAATTCTAGCCCAGTGTTAGATCATTAGTTTACTTAATTTAGTTTGATGCCATTTACCTGAACATCAGTAAAGCATCTGACTGAGTGCTGAACACAAGGTTGTAATGAAATGTAGAGGGGGTGGATAACTGTTGATGACTACCTGGTTAAGGAATTGGTTCACAGAGTACTTGAAAAGAATGATGATAACAGAGCAGTTTGGAATGATCAAGGCACTGAAGGTTTGTAAGCTGTGGATTATCGTGCTCAGCATTAATTCTGTTTACACTGCTTTGTGAACTAATGGTATAATAAAATAATTTCTAGTGACATCAGTGTCAGAGTCAGCAACTAGCATGAAGGAGCAGGAAGCAGCAAATGCCTCAAAAAAACTTGAACAACATTCAGAGATGTGAGTGTGGGTTCGTTATCAGTCAGTGACTGGCTTACAGTTTGGGAAAAGAAACCTGAAAATCATGGTAGATGCATGAAAAAGACTTGGAAGCACAGATATGTCTATTCCATGTTCTACAACAGTGGTCAAGGGTGACTGGATGATTAGGTTTACCTTCAGAGCAATAGATTCATGAATGAAACAGGTAACCCAGTTTGCATACATGACTTTCAACCTTAACTGAAATATTGCATCCAGTTTCAAAGCTGGCAGTTTACGGCTGCCATAACATTGAGCTTTACTGCCTTTTTCGTCTTCTCATTGGAAGACTGCAATACTTTCTTGTGAGCTGGTCTTATTGTATAGATTATGTTGTGTTTCCTTAGTATGACGTTATTTCCCTTTCCTTTTGCTTCAGACTTCTCTCTAGCGCATTAGATGGTTAGCACTCTAATGCTTTGTCTGAGAATCTCTGCAGATAAAGCCAGCTGCTTTATCAATGACTTAATTTATTATTTGTTAGTTTAAAATTACTACACAACACTTTATAGGTCCTTTCATTTTAAAGCAAGACACTGTGGACACATTGGTCCAGATTCCAAAAGACTTACTATGTGTGTATTACTTAACTCTGGTCTAAGGCCTGTCTGTAAAGCAGACCTATGTCACAGTAAGTCACTTAGCACTCCTTATTTGCTTTTTAAGGGATTTAGATGTATTGGTAGAAGTTACTTGTCCTTGGATACATTTCTCAATTACTTATTTTTAACAGTTACCAGTTTAAAGCTCCTACACAAAATATATATTACTTCACAGAAAGGATGGTATGCACATAATGTACTCCTCCTTCACATAGCATCTGGATAGAAGACAGTAAAAATGTGGCATGCCGAAGTTATGAGTACTGAAGTACAACAGAAAGTTTGAGTATATAATGTGCAGTATATTTAGATGATGGCTTTTCTTTTTCTGATAGACTTTTCTTATCCACATATGTCCGTGATTCCACATAAAAATATACTGAACTTTTTGACTATGTAGAATTTTCAACATAAATTTTTGACCAAAGTACTCATGTGTTGTTTTGAAACAGCCAAAAAGAAAGCACATTATAATTTTCTGAATAGAAATTTTGATGTAATGAAAAACATGGTAGCAGCTTTGCTGTGTTTTGTCTGTATAATTTAAAATATGTTCTGCAAACCCATAATTTTCAGTTTAAATAGCATTTTTGTGTCTTTCCTGTGGTACTGCAACTGTTTAGAATTTATAAGGATTAATATTTTTTTTGAGATTAGTGGAAATTAGAGCTTTTATTAATTTAAAGTAATGAATATTAATTAAGCAGTTAACAAGTTTTGTTTTCATTATAAACTGATAGAAAATCCAGTAACAAATTATGTTTTTATCTACTTCAACAGGTTATTTTGACATCCAGGAACTTTCATCAATGTTTATACAAGTGAAATCACAAATTGGCGTAAGCCTTCAATATGACAGGAAGGGGTTAAGACTCTACCTGGAAGTAGATGGCAAATGGAAAGATGACACCATTGGTCTTTGTGGAACTTTCAATGGGAATATTCAAGACGATTTCCTGTATGAGATTTTAAATTACAGTATTTCTTATCTCTTTTCATTAACTGGTGCTTTTTTTTTTACAAACAGGCTTGCATTTAAACATTCTTTTGCAATGAGACTGTCAAGCATGCCACTTTTCTGATGTACCACAATGTAAAATGAATGAATTCTGTTCATTCTTCAAATGAATAGACCAGCGTAACACATGAAGGCACATAGTTTTAATTGAAATCGTGATTCACTTCAGGCAGCAAGCTTGGTTACTCATTTGTAGTTTCAAAGGTTGAATTACTAAGTAATGTTACAGATAGAAGTTTAACCACTGGGTAGAGGGTCAGACTTTAATTAACTAAATAATCTTGAAATATCGAGGGGCAGCTCTATGTTGAACTGCAACATGCATAACTACATGTTATTTTATTAATGCCACACAGTAGAATTACTCATTCAAATGAAGCCTTTGCTATATGAACCAAACAGACCATGAAGTAAGAATTATTAGGAATGAAAAAAAAAATCTGTGTTTACATTTTAACCACAATGACGTACAAAATTAGTGTAGTCTTTCTAACTTTAGTATAGTGCAGTAGACTTCTACTTTGTGGATATTTACAAGATGTTATCAAATTATTTTTAAGGTACCACTCTTTATTTACAAAATATTTGCTTAGAAATGTATGCTATTCACTGTATAGCACTGCATTTGTCAAAATAGTAGGATGCCTGACAAAGCTCTGTTAAATATGTATGAAAGGATAGGTGGGACAAACAGGAAAATCAATCTAGTATCAAAGTAGCAAGACATCTTGGTGTGAGACAAACATGTAAACTGCAGTGAAGAAAGGGATAGGTTTGATTCTGTGAAAGAGACATTAATGGATGTAAAATTGAAAAGTATTACTCTGCCAGTATAAAGAATTACAAAAAAGCAGGGTTAAAGGTGGAGGTACCTTGATATACATCAGCAACAAGCATACCTCTATATTGGTCAAACAGGATGATGTACTGGAGTTCCTCCATCTGCAGATCACCATAGACGAAATCCAGTACTGCATTCTAGCCAGCTATAGGTCACCTCCATGTCTCAAAAAGCTCACAATGCATATTTTAATCTACTAGAGACACTTACCATCTAGCCTAACACCCTACACATAGGATACTTTAATTACTGCTCTATAGACTGTGAATCCTACATGGTCTCAAATCTACAGGCACAGAGACTCCTGGACATTGTAAATACCCTTGACCAAGTCCACTGGAGGTTCCAACATAGTGGACCTCATTCTCACAAATATGGAAGAATGCTGCAACCCCCCCAATGTCTTGTCCCCACTGGTAAGGTCCAACCATAAAGCTGTATACTTTGAAATCAAAATCAGCTTAGTAACCCCAGTAAAACCAGTAACAGTTAGGAACTATTCTAAGGCAAACTACCTTTTATTAAGTGAGGGTTTGCCAAAATATGCTGCCTTCCCAAACCCAGAGAAAACAGCAGCCTATACTGAATTGCTCTATATGTAACCATGTCACTACTTGCATAGAGGCTGCTGTACCTACCGGAAGTAAAACCAGAACTAGCTCCAGAAACAAATCACCCTGGTGACATCCCAAATTAAACAGGACATACAACAGAAGGAAAAAAATATGGCAAAAATCAGGAAGGGTAATTCTCATAAAGATAAAACTCTGTCATCAAACTAAATAGGCAACTAAGAGGGCTAATTAGGTCAAACAAAGCCAACTTTGAGGTTAAGATAGACTCCCAGGTCAAAGATATCCCTAAAGCCTTCTTCAACTATATTAAAAACCTCAAGGCAGCACACAGCAATGTGCTGGCCCGCTGGTTAATGGTGGCACATTCACTGAGCCTGGTGATATAATGAACCTGTTAGTGGACAAATTTATTTCCAATTTTATCCCTGTCTCACTCTCAGCCATCCCTCCAGAAATGCCTTCAAACATAACCCATCCATCTATAACTATGGAACATCTATGGCTGCACTCACTGAAGCCAAGAACACAGCCTCAATGGTCCCTGATAACATCCCAGGATACCTCCTGAACAGTCTAAAATACAGCTTATCAGGATCCCTGGTGTCACTGTTTAACTGTCATCTTAAAACAGGCTTTGTGCCACAAGAATGGATGACTGCAACTATCACCTCCCTTCATAGGGGAAGACCTTCAGTAGATCCTAGAAACTAGAGGCCAATTAGTCTGACTAGTCATGTTTGCAAAGGCATGGAAAGAATTATTATGGAAATTATCAGCAAGGACATAGGAGACCTCCAGACACTGGATCCATCACAGTATGGCTTTGTCAAAAGGAAGGCCATGCTTACTGAAACTTGTGGATTTCTTTGCAAAGGTCACCAAGGCAATGGATGAGTGGAAAGTGTTGCATACTGCCTACCTAGATCTGGCTAAATCATTGATATAATACCCCAGGCGGGCTTTATCAAAAAACTTATGGAACTATGCATGAAGCCCTTTATAATATGCTGGATAGCTAGCTAGCTCATGGATAGGACATAAGAGGTTTGGATTGGTAAGGCCACATTTACTAAGAGGCTGGTCACCAGTGGAGTCCCTCAGGACTCTGTCTGGACCTATTCTCTTTGGCATCTACTTCTTGGAGGTCAAAACCAATGGCAAAGGCCTCTGGCTGACCAAGTTCACAGATGATTGCAAACTATGAGCAGTCATTGAATGAGAACACCCTTCAGGAAGGTCTAACACAGTCAAAATGTTGATGCCAAAGCCATGAGTTAAAGAAATGCATTATAGTACCTTTTTGGAAGTTGGATACCCCGGATAACATTCCTAAAAGTTGATTCAGTATTCAGGGATCTGGGAATTCAAGTAGATAGTAAGCTAGCCTTCGACCAGCATGTGACCAAGGTTGTAAGACAATCCTTCTGTTTTGCTTAACTTATAAGTAAGTGCATGGCATCTAGGTCCAGAAAGGTCATCATATCATTGTCCCTGACCCTCATCAGACCTATCATAGAGTATAATGCCCCTTCAGTATGTACCTGACCAAACACATGCAGCAAATGGAAAATCCAGAAAGGTTCCTTACAAAAAGAGTACAGAGAGTTAACAGGATGCCCTATGATGATTGCTTCAAAGCCCTGTCTCCTTACTTAGTATCATACAGACGTCTGAGAAGTGATCTTTGCCTGGTGTGCAAAGCATCCCTGGACAACTTGTTCTGATGAACCTTTTGTACATCCACAAAACAACCAACATTAAAACTACTAGATCAAAAGACCTACATTTTGCTTGCAACATTAATAGAACATGTTGGAGAGACAGATATGTTCTTAAGGGAATTCCCATTTTTTGGAATAGGCTCCCCAAACACGTGTAGCAGAATTCCTCCTTCATCCTATTTTAGCACAACTTGGACCAATGGATGGGTAATCAGAAATTCACCCAGTTCTGGCACTCATTTCTCTGATAGACAGAGGGAGTCAGTAAAGCATCCCCTATATAAATCAAATTTGTGGTTCATATTTGGGTTCCATGGCTAGGCTTATAAGAGCCCTAGTGGTCAGTAGCCTAATATACACCTCGGAACCTAAGAATATTTTTGCCATAACAGAAGGAATGAGGGTGAAAGTTAGAATAAGACGTAATCCAAGAATCAGATATTCATTCCTGATAAAGCTGAGGAAAAAAACTGTTTATACATGTCTGTATAGACAGGTAGAAAATCCAGGATGAAACAATCTTACTGAAAGGGAGAAATGCTGAACATGGAATGTCCTTAAATTAATTGCCAGTTCAGTTTTCATAGCTGAAAATAAAGTGTAAGCAAACCATTGGGAGTTATTTGGAAATAGGGGTTGAGATATTTTCTTTACACCACCTAAAACATTTCCATTACATTATTGTAGGCTACTTACTCCAGTTAGTCTGTGGTCAACTTAGTTTCTGTAGTTTGCTGGTATACATGTTATTTATCTAATAAAATTAAGCAACTCATTGTAAATGTGTATCTTAAACACTTAGCCTTTTACCATTCATTGTTTTCATGTAGCTATGAATTTCAGCTTCCTGCAACTAGATTGTGACAGAAAAGAGGTACCCCTGTTTTGTTCACCTACATGTAAACAAAACTAGATTGAACAACAAACAGGTTGATAGATGGATCGATAGACAGACAGACAAACTGTGCATCCAAATCAATGGATAGAGACATCTGTGTATTTATACAGAAGAAAATGTTCTGAAAGAGCTGACAAAATGAATAGCCCTTAGGTCATCATAACAGAGTTCTTTTTGTATGTTTATATTACATGTGTAAAAAAGGAAGACCTTTAAAGAGGTAAGTAAAAACAAACTTTTATTCCTGAATGATTGCAGTTGTACAGATGCTTATCCATCCTTGGGTGTTCCTCAGGAAGTAAAAGCTAAGGATGGATAAATGGTCTAATAGGATGGTTTGTTCAACATATACACTAATCATCTGACATATAGTAAGTAATAATAATTTAGGCGATAAGTAATTTCTTTTAAGAATAGGGAAAAATGCTCAGAAAAAAATCTTAACTTCCCAATACTTCAGTAGTAAACCATAACTCACAATAAACCCCATCCAAATCCCATGTTTTTTGAGCCAGGTGCTGCTAAGATCTTCAGCCATACAAAGGGATTTCAACACAAAGTCACTTTGTGTTGGAAATCCTACCTCAGAAAATGTGTACTCATTCCTCCTACCAGTCCTGCTTCCAGTATAATAGACAATTAAAAAATGTACAATGTTTTACCTTTTGTAGTAGTGTATAGCACACTGTATCCAAAAAACATTGCTTTAATTTAGGTTTCTCCAATGTAACATTTTTAGACAGTTTTGTGTAAGTAAGTTATATCTAATAAAGCTAGCCTCTTATTGACTGGTACAGGAGTGACTGTTTACTTTAAAACACACTATCATAGTTCACACAGGTGTAGGCAGCACTGACTTGATTGACATTCCAATGGGGATGTCAGTTAAGCGTGCTGGGTGGTACATTTTTTAAATGTTATTCTAATTCTATGAATAGTAAAAATTTGAAAAAGGTTAAAGTGAAAAAAAAATGAAGCTGTAATAACCATGACTTAAAGTGAGTGAAAGAGGACTACCCACGTAGAGAAAGGGGGATACTGCTCTCCACACCACCTGCTGTACACAATTTTAAGTGCCACTGCCTTGTGAGGGGCAGAAGTCCCCCGATGGACAATAGCCTATCTATCATTTTAATGTCTCATCTTCTTAAAAATTGTTTGTCACATTCATTTCTTGAAAAATAAGAGAAGAAGTATGAATGTACAATTAGAACATCAGCCCCTGTCACACAGGGGGTGGGGGTGGGGGGCGGGGCTTGCTGCTGGACATCCTGGTGTCCTAATATAAAACAATTGCCGGGATCTGTTCAGATGAAAGGGAGAGTGCTAAATGGTCTAGAATTTAGTCCTCAGTTATGAGGGGGAAATGTTCAGCTTTTTTCTTAATTTATTTGTTTGTGAAATGGGTAAGATGATATCTACCATTTGGGTTTTTCAGTTAGACATCTATAAACTTAACAGTTTGTCCATCTCCTGATCACTCAGTCTGTTGTTTTTATTCCCCATCAGCTTGATTCAGCAATGTCTTCACAAAGGACTCCTTCTTTATGCCTTCTATAAATTCTCTGAAAATGAGTTCTAGCCTGCCCTTCTGAGACTCCCAAATAACCACAGAAAAATTTGTTATAGTGTAATGGTCCTCTTCTTTGCTTTCCTGCATGTTATTTTTCTCTAATAATCACCACTTTCAGTTAGTAATCCATTGTCAACTCATACGTTCTAATTCTTCACTAAGACATTACATGTAGTAGTGATGGAGAGGACAGCATCTGGCAGAGCCCTTTGTTTTCCTCCATTGCTGATTACCATCTGACAGCTTGGTTAGCTCTGAGATTCCAGGTTTCTTAGCACTGGATAGTGACATAACTTCCCTTTTGCATAAGCTGGGGCAGAGTGATGTAATAATCATGCAAGTGAATGCTCTTGACTTATTATCAGCTTTCAGTTCTACTGATCACATATCTGAATTTAGCATGATTATAATCTGTGTATGGCTATAACTTGCTCACTTGTTGGCAGTATTACCTCATATAAATAATATGCTAATTTGCTGTGCATTGCACAGTACTGCTGCAACATGGTCACATGTTTATTTTTGTTCAGTAGCTGAATGTGTCAGTCTACCATGTATTTGTGATCAGCATAATGGAATGTACTCAACTTTTGTCAGCATTGAATAAAATACCTTGTTTATTATACTCTCATATTACACTCTCAAATAATATTCATCTTGGAGTGGGATACTCTATATGTACCCTGTAATTTACAGATTATTAAAATCATGTTTTAAGAAATTACTAACAGATATAAACCATCATGAACAGGTGTTGCCTAAAATATACTATCTTTGCTAAGAGTAGTAATGTTTCACAGCAATAATCACCGATTTGATATGAACTGTTTGTTCCACATTAAATGTATGCAACATTTGGCCCATTATTAAGTTAATTCCAAAATTACAACAAAGTGGCTGCAAGCAAACAAACCTGACCTTATCTGTCCCGTGTTGTAACTTACATATACCTATGAGTTCATCCATTTTCTTCTTAAAGGTGGATAATGATGGGCAGCTTTTTAGAGGGAAATAGAGTTCATTCCAAAGGAGGGGTGGCGTAGGTAATGACTTTATCCTTCTTGCTTCTGTTTTTTAAAGCAATTATAAAGGCTGAGTGCACTTAAACATGTGTTGGCCTCCTTCAAATTACATTCTAGACCAAATGCTCCTTCTTGAAGTCTTGCTGTGTTTGAGTAGGTTTGTTGTCAATTCTGGTGACTCCGTATACTAAGGTTAGTTAATGTTACTTTTTGTGATTAGATAAGGTTATTTAATGTCAGTATGTGAAGTTATTGCTGTGGCAAGGTCTTGATGCTTGAATGCTGCAGAATAAAGTTGAAAATGAGACCGTGAAGGAAGAAATGTGCAGTGATGATAGTCAAGTGGAAGAGCACCTTCCACAACAGACGTGATTCCACAAAAGATAAAAAAAAATGATCATTCTGAATGGTAAACAAATAACAAGAGGCTTGGAAGAGGTGAGATTTGGTTAGTGGTATATATTAGAACAATTGGAGGATTATATTAGAAAAGTATGAGTAGATGGAGTTGGCAGTATCAATTTTCTACATGCAGAACCTGTTTTCATAGTACCAGTTAGCAACAGGTGGCTGAAATATAAAATGGTATGGAAGAACTGAAAATAAGCTTGTCAAACCATACTGCCTTTCTCACTCCTCAATAAGAATATAAATTTATGCGTATTATGTATAATTTATATATATATATATATATATATATATATATATACACACACATATATATATATATATATATATATATATATATATATATATATATATATATAATATATATATATATATGTGTGTGTGTGTGTGTGTGTGTGTGTTATTGTGCACAGAAATTCTGTACAATCATGTAAATGGCTGTATAGAGTTCTCTGTACTTTTTAGAAGTAAGCCCAAAAGAAACTACATGATGAAACCACACTGGTGGAATCCTAACCTTAACAGAGTATATAGCAAAAGTCACAAAAGTCATGGCTAAAATGAAGAAGAACAACTCCCAACAGTATGGTTTGTGGTGTAAAATGCTTGCAACTAGGATTGTGCCGGTGTAGTTTGATTTCATTTATATACATTTATGATTGCCTATGTAATAAGGGTTCCCTATTACATCCTCAAAGACGTACTTACCCGAATACATAAACACAGACTTGTCTTCATCGAACCGAGTAAACATCGGTCATCCTGAAGTGCAAAATCCGAAACATTGAATCGTCATGGTTGGCCCTTCCGTGGTATAGCTCCATAAGGTAAGTGTGCGATAGTTATGGACCTTAGGGTTAGGGTGCGGGTTAAGGTAAGTGCATAGATGGTGGTATATGCATGATTTAGTGTAGAGTTTAGTTTAGGGTTAGAAGTAGGGTTTTGGTTAGTGTATGCATGTGTTTAGTTTGTTTGGGTAGGTAGTATATAGCGGGTGGTGGGGTGGAACAACTATGATGGTTCAAGCTTTTGAATTTTGCGGTTTAGGGCATTCAGTTTATTCACATTTCGTGGAATATGTGTCGGTGTTTTTGTATTCTGTTATTAGGGCTTTCAAGCTTTCGATATAGACCCGTAATAAGTGATGGTTTAATAAAGATGTTTCTCGTTTAAAAAAAAGCAGAAATTGAATAATTTATGTAATATTGCTTAGGTTAGATGATATATAGCAATATATGTAAAGTAAAATGGTTGTTATGTTAATTATAGTGTGATTACTTTTATATGAATGTAAATTTGCCTACGACACAAGTTATAATTCAGTAAATAAAGGTGTTTTGGAAAAAATAAAAGAGCAACTCCCATAATAAGAATAGCTCTATAAACCAAACAGGAAATTAAGAGGAATAATTAAGTCCAACAAGGCCAATTATGAGGTCAAGATAGCATAACAGGCTAAAGACAACTACAGGGCTTTCTACAGATATGTCCATATCTCAAAGGCTGCACACATCAGTGAGCCAAACTGATGGTCAGTGGTGCCACCTTTATTGATCAAAGGAACATAATGAACTTGCTGTCTAACAAATTCAGCTCAGACTTCACCACCCCCAACTTCTCCCTGCTTCTCCATGTTCAATATCTACTAACATACCCACCCAACTATTAACAGGGAGCAGGTCCTGGTGGTACTCACTACGGAGGACTAAGCCTCAGTGAGCCCTGGCAATATCCCAGGATGCATCCTAAATATCTTGAAACATGACCAATCAGGACTACTTGAGTCACTTTTCAACTATACCATCAAAACAGGCTTTGTAGCAAGAGAATGGAGCACTGCAACGGTTATCCCACTTCACAAAGGTGGACCACTAACCACCCCAAGAAACTACAGACCTATTAGTCTGATTATTCTAAAGCCATGGAATGAATTATCATGGAAATCATCAACAATTACATAGGCAACCTTCAGACATTGGACCCAACCCAGTTTGGCTTTGTCAAGGGAAGATCATGCCTACTATGCCTCATGGACTGCTTTGAGAAGGTCACCGAGGTAAGGAATGTGAGGCATTTGATATAACACTAGTTGATAAAGTCACTGAACTGAGCAAAACCCTCTGCATAATTTACAGGATTGCCAGCTGGCTCACAGACAGGCTCAGGAAGTCAGGATTGGTGATATCACCTCCACTAAGAGACCAGCCATTATGCTGGGCCCACTCCTATTTGGCATCTACTTTTTGAGGGTAAAGGCTAATGTCAAGGGCCTTTGGCTGCCCAGGTTCGCACATGACTGCATACTGGGAGCTGTTATAGATTACCCCTTGACGCAAATATCTTACAAGAGAGTCTAACATGGACAAATGACTGGTGCAAAAGTTATGGATTAAAACTCAATGCCAAGAAATGCATTATAGTGCCTTTTGGGAAAAATGTCATCCAGGCTAATTACTCCATTGATAAGACACCCTTAAGAGTTGACCGATAGTTGGGGCAGGAATCTAGGAACATATGTAGATTGTAATCTGGCTTTTGGGCAACATATGGCTAAGGTAGTAAGAAAATTATTCTGTTACCCACCTTATAAGTAGGAGCATGGCATTCCAAGGAGGTCATAGTGCCACTTTATTTGATCCCTTTTAAACCTATTACTCAGTACAATTCCCTCTTTGGCATGTACCTAGCCAGACATATGCAACAGTTGGAATGCCCACAAAGGTTTGTTATATCAGGAGAATCCAGGGCATAAAGACATTGTCCTATATGGATTGCCTTAAAGCCCTATCTCTATACTCAGTTTCCTTCAGGTTACTGAGAGGTGATCTACTCCTGGCATACAGGCATCCCTGTATCTAGCTCTGATGGACATTTTGCAGAACCAGAAAATGAACAATATCAGGACCACTAGATCCAAGGATTTACATTTTGCTTGTGACATAAATAAGACATGTTGATGAGATGGATATTTGTCTAAGAGGATACCAATGCTCTGTAACAGGTTCACCATCCATGTGAAGCAGAGTCCATCGCTAAACCTATTTAATTGTAACCTTGACCAATGGATGGGGAATGGGAAATTCACCCTTGGTCTTGCCCCATGTCTCTGATAGATGGAGGCAGACAATAATTCCAAAAATAACATCCCCCTCCACATAACCTCTAGAAACTACCTAACTAATTTACCCTTCTCCTAAAAAATGACTATGATAACATTGGGGCATGACTGGATTGCATTCCATGGCTAGGCCTATAATGTTCCTGGTGGATGTTAGGCTAGTATATACCTATGAACCTATGACTTGTGTGTATAATTTAATTATGTGCATGTGTATGTGTGTGAGTGTGAGAGTAGGCACTTGTGTATGTAGGGGTGTAGGGAATTAAAATGAATAACCATGTTCATTATTCTTATTTTTTATAACAACCACATTTCTGAAGGGCCCACAGTGCAAAGTGGCTAATTACTGAACATATGTGCTCTGTATGAAAGTGACTGCACCTGTTGTTGTTTGCTAAAGTTAAACCATTTTTACTTTGCCTTTGTGGGAGAAATCCATATGGTGTAAAGCAAAATAGAATACTTAACTGTGGCTACTGTTAGTGTTAAAAACATTGAAATGAAGTACTGTAGCTATTTTTGTTATCACCGTCAGACAAGTGAGGTGTGCACATTCAACAAGTGAATGTAAACTTGTTATGAGGGCTGTCTGTGGATGACGTTGACTACCTCTGCCATGACGTTTTCAGACTAAGCAGTCATTAAGCTGGAGTTGCAAGACTAGTGTGTAATTGTGTAAAATAAGTTGGAATAACATTACTGTGTCTTATTATGTGTTTGTGTAAAACACATCTTAGATACTTTACTGGTCAATTATTTTTTATCACAAAAACATCTGACACGCACACATTCAGATGTTCATTTATATCCAAATAATTGATCTTGCTGTCATAATCAGTTTAAACATTGGTTAACCTGGTTTTGCAGAACTAATGTCAATTTATGTGAAGCAAGTTGGAATACATTAATATGGTATTTTTTTTATTAATTATAATCATCAGTCTGAGGTCTGAGCAATCAGGAATTAAAAATGTGCACTAGATGCCATTTGTAGATTAAAGTGAAGTATCCATGATGAAAAATGATCAGATATAAACAGATACTTATCTGACTTAGAAGAAGCAGTGTCATACAATGTATATATTTCCTGAACTTAGAATGAAATGATCATTGTTGTGGCTTATGTGTGTGTGTGTGTGGGGGGGGGGGTTGTTGCATTGTATCTAAGAGTACCTCATTGACCATTATTTATTTCACTTTCCAGCATAAACAGTCATATGAATTTTATAAAATGAATGACTATCTGTCTAGGTCTGGACAGGATATGTGTGAAAATAATTGGTTATTGGCACAGTGGGTCAGCGGGTTGCATTTCTCTTACAGAGTTTGCAGAGTTTGGTTATCTGGTTATGTTTTTGGCAGTGGTTCCTTCTGTGTGGAGTTTGCATGTCATCCCCGCCTCTCTCTGTATTTTGTCAACATGCTCTGGTTTTCTACAATACTCAAAAGACATATTGTAGATGAATTGACATTTTTCAGATTTGCATGTAGGTACGAATGCAGTGTGAGGAGGTGTGTGTGTGTGTGTGTGTGTGTGTGTGTGTGTGTGTGTGTGTGTGTGTGTGTGTGTGTGTGTGTGTGTGTGTGTGTGTGTGTGTGTGTGTGTGTGCTGTATCCTGTGATAAACTTGTCTTGCTTGAAGCAACAGCTGAATGTTTCTGCTGCTCTAAAAAATAACATCACCAATTTCTTTCTGCATGCACACAGTATTGGGGAGCACACACATAACTCTTTTGGGTACTGGAAAACAAAAACCAGCTAGCAGGCAATTATCTTTTAAAAAGAAGCAACAAAATATCTCACAGCACATCTAAAGTGAAAAATGTAAAAAGAAAACAACAGGTAATTATATTTCAAAAATATGCAATAAAATATATCACACTGTATGCATGTATGTATGTATGTATTTATTTATTTATGTTTAGGTATAGTGCACTGATCAATACTGAGCAGTTTCAGAGTAAGCCAAAGTGAAATGCAAAACATTTCACAAACAAAAATGGCAGAAATTTAAGCAATAGCAGAGTAGTTCAGATTAGTCACATGGAAAAACATGGAAAAACTGCATACATATGCAAGCTACATTGCACCTTGTTTGTGCTTCGGGCACTGCTGTGCAGCAGTGGGCAGCATTGGTGGTTATAGGTGCAAACAAGTTTGCCTGCAAATTTTCCCTTAGTACTCTGCTGGTGCTCAATTTGTGAGTTCTCGTGATTATTCCTCACTGACAGATGATACATTCAGTGAAGATCCTACCCATAAGCACTTCTTATTTTTTGTCCATTTCTCCTGTCCTATTCTTTACCTTTTATTTCCTGTCTTCTCCCTGTTTTCTTACCACATTCACCTACCTAGCATTATGGACTGACAAATTTCACAAAGTTTCTCCAGCCGGCCTGGTTGCCATGGGCATCCTGAGGCAATGCAGCAATTGCCTCAAGTACACTGACAACCCCCTTCTTCTAGTCCACACAAATTCATTATGTGAAAGATGCATCTATATCAAGAACCTAGAATACAGGCTTCCTTGCTTACCAGTCAGTTCATCTAATACTAAGCAGATTGTCAGCATAAACACCTCACCTGCTGCACCTACCAAACCAACAACACGTATACCTACATATGTGGAGGTCCTTACAAGAAGCTTACCTAAACATCAGAGACCTCCCAAACACAAACACAAGCATGCTTCACATAATACATCCTCTGAAGAATGTAGTACACATAATATATCACACACCAGTGTCTCACCAGCCAAGCCACTAAGGCATAAAACAAAAAACAAACATCTTAGTCGTAGGTGGCTCAATGTGAGACACACAGATGTCCCTCTCACCAGGGTGGATAGGGAAAAGGTCACGGTCAGTTGTCTGTCAGGTGCCAGGATCAGCCACATCACATACTCACTCAAGAATCTCAACAATAGGCACTGTTATGACTCTGTCATAGTCCATGTTGGTGTGAATGACTTGAGACGTACCTCACTGGACTGTATGAAGAGAGCCATGACTGAGCTCTCAGATTATGTGTCTCAGGCAGGAATGTCCATAGGCTTAAGCAGGATTTTACCTTCACCTAAGATGATACCTCAGTACAAACAAAAAATAATTGACTTCAGCAATTGGCTTAGTTTCTGGTGTCATTCAAAGGGGATCCAGTAACTGTCAGCCTGGGATGACATGGTTGAAAGACCTCAGTGCTTTGCTAGAGATGGTTTTCATCTGTCACCACTGGGATTTTGGTTACTGGCTAAGGCTTTTGCTATCCCCATAGTGCCTTTTTAGGCAATGTCACAAGAAAAAAAATCCTGACATAAAAATGCCCTGTAAAAACAACCTCAAGGTTATGCTGCTAAATGCTAGAAGTCTAAACTGGAAACTGCATTCACTGGAAGCAGTCCTCACCCTGGAAGATGCTGATATTTGTGCAGTCACTAAGACCTGGTTTAAAGCTGTGGAGTGCACCCCAGCTATACCAGGTTACATTTCTTTCTACACATTCAGACCACAAACTGAAGGCATGAGAACTAAAGGAAGTGGTGCATCAATATTCATCAAAGATAACTATACCTCTAGACTGGTTAAACAGCAGGATTTCTTTGAATTACTTCAGCTGTATGTAAGACCTGTCTTCAGGTCATTGCCACCTATAGGTCCCCCTCCATGAATCAGGACATCTACTCAGCCTACTTGGATGTACTTGATTCAATCCAGATACAACCAAACACCTTGGTTTTGGGTGACTTTAATTACCTGCCCATAGACTGGGTAAGTTCTACATGTTCTAACTCACTTGCCCAATGGTTCTTGGATTTCATTAACTCCAATGCCCTGGACCAGCTGCTTGACACACCCACAAGGGGTTCAAACATCATGGACCTGGAGCTCACCAACATGGGATACTGCTGCACCACCCGCAGTGTGTGGCCATTCCTGGTGAGATCTGACCACAAATCAGTCTCGCTAGAAGTAACTGTAACACAAGACCTGCCCTTAGCAACAACTAGACTAAAAAACTTCTCCAAGGCCAATTATAACCTTTTACTTAATGGCATAAATAGCTGCATAGTCCCTCCTCCACTGATGAAAGAGGCACCTATGCTGAGTTATACAGCAATGCTTTGTACATAAAACCAAAGCAAGATCTTCAAGGAAACTCAAACCTGCCTGGTGGACAATTGCCATTAATAGACTATACAATAGGAGAAAGAAAATGATGTCTAAGAGCAGGAAGGAATGTTCTTAAAACTGGAAACAATTAACCAAGCAAGTAAGACTCCTAATAAAGTCCTCCAAAGCTAACTATGAATCCAAATTACATTCCAGGCTGTGTTCTACATGGGTTAAAACAGGAATTCGCATCACCATTGAGCAGGCTTTTCAATCACAGCCTAAGCACTGGCTTCATCCCAGTGGAATGGAAAACAGCTACTGTCATCCCTTTGCACAAAGGGGGTGCATCCACAGAGCCTGGGAACTATAGACCCATTAGTCTGATCAGCCTTATCTGCAGGGCCATGGAATGAATCATCATGAACCTTATTAAGAAAGATGTAGTAAATTTCCAAATGCAGGACTCCATCCAGTTTGGCTTTGTCAAGGGGAGATTATGCCTGTTAAACTTGGTGGACTTCTTCCAGACATTCACCAAATCCCAAGACGAGGGAAAAATCTGGGCTACTGCCTGTCTAGACTTAGCCAAGGCCTTTGACACAGTCCCCTATGCAGGTATCAATGATAAATTCACCCAGCTGGGTATCAACCCATATCATGTCAGGTGGGTTGCAAAGTGGCTCACTGATATAACTCATATGCTCAAAACAGGGGACTCCACCTCCTCCAGCAGACCAGTAACCAGTGGTATTCCACAGTGATCGGTTCAGGAACCCCTGCTGTTCAGAATCTACTTCTCTGCAGTGCAGGGTAAAATGAAAGGGCTGTAGCTGACAAAGTTTGCTGATGACTGTAAACTGGAAGCGACCACTGAAGCCCCTAGTCATATCGACATCCTGAAAGAAGGCCTTATGCAGACTAATAAATGGTGCCAAAGTTATGGTCTTAAACTTAATGAAAAAATGCATTATCATCCCCTTCAGCAAGGGTGATGTTCCTGCAAACTATCACATCAATAGCAATACCCTAAGCACACAGTCAGTGGTGAGAGATCTGGGCACATAGGTTGGCAGCAACCTTAACTTCGATCATCATGTCTCCACAGTGGTAAGAAGGGCATTTTATACTGCTCATCTCATAAGTAAGAGCATTGCCTCCAGGAAAAAAAAGAGGTTACACCCACCTGTACTCTTGCCTCATCAGGCCAATAACAGAGCACAAAGCTCCCTTTGGTATGATCCTTTCCAAACACCTGCAGCAACTGGAGAACCCACAAAGATTCCTTATGAAGAAAATTCAGGGTGTTCAAGATCTGTCTTATCCAGACAAACTGAAATCATTGTCACTTTACACGGTGTTGTACAGACTGCTCAGAGGTGACCTGTGCCTTTCATATAGAGCAATTTCTGACCTAGCTTTGATGGAAATGCTGCACATTAACAAGTCAAATGGCACACGGGTCATTTGCTCAAAGGACCTTAACCTGGTATGTGACATCAACAGAACTTACTGGAGAGACAAATTTGTCTCACAGAGGTTGCCCCACCTTTGGAATAAGCTTCCTATTCATGTTAAACAAAGCCCCTCGTTGGCGCTATTTAAGTGCAGTTTGGATGATTGGATGGGTAACCGGAAATTCATCCCGGGGGTTCCACCTGTGTCCCTCTTGGACAAGGGCAATAGGTGCTGATTTTAGTGCCTGCTTGAACCAGACACCCTTGAGAACTTGGGTTGAACTTGGCTAGGCTTTTAAGGGCCCTGGGGCCATTAGCCTAGTAACCTCCTATGATCCTATATGAACATTCTGTTAAACAAGCACAATTCAATATATAATATTTGCATCAGTTTCTAAAGTGGGACAACCTTCAGTAATTCTGTGAGAGGAAAAATAGAGAAGTGGAAACGAGATAGGGATAGCATGTTAAGTGGTCTGACCTGTGTTGAAGTGGTAGCATTGGCCTTGGATGAAGAGGTGCTTTTTGAGTTGCATTCTGAATTTGGAGTAAGTGGTTGTTTAGGCATTCCCTGTGGGAAGGTTGGTCCATAGAGAGTAGTAGCCCTTAGACATAGCAGACAAATATAGCATAGGGATGGAAACAAGGGTTGGTTATTACAATCCCGACCCCCAGCAGCAGGGATCATGTGTGGCTCACAGGATGAACTAAAGATCTTTATCAACCCAGGCCTGGAACAGCAAATCCAGTGGAGATTAAAAGCGATAGGTAGAACCAATGTAAGACAGGGGCACTGGGATTACCTGATGGTTAGCTGAATGGGAGAGGGGGGGCAATGGTAGATATTGTAATAGTGAAACAAAAGTAAAATTGCTGAGAAAAATATTATCTTGAGAGTCCTGACTGATGCCTCAGCAACAACGCTTTTTGTCTAGAATAGTATTTAAATGAAGGTAGTATTCCAGCTACCTTTTCTGAAGTAGGTTTTCTTCAGACCATTACTGCAGCAATCCCATAGATTCTAAGAAAGTTAACACTTCTCATTTTGAAATTGACTGCCATTAGGTTGTTACATTTAGTTTAAATACGAAATGAATTTGCTATATCTCACATTACGCCTTGGTCCCTAATCAGAAAACTCTTTCCAGATTGCAACTCCAGTTACTAATTCATGCAATGATTCTGAGTTGGAAGACTAAATTGATCTGTGGAGAAGGAATCTGTACTTCTGAAAAGTATTAAATCTTGAGCCTTTCCCGCAGGTTTTATTGGGGACTTTGATTAAGCTTTTGAATTTGCATCTGAAGAAAGGCAGGTGTTGTATAAGTTTATGAGATAACTGTATTGAGTTCTTCTATATTATTCCACTCTCTTTATTTGAAAAAGTCAAGGGTTTGATAGAGCATTTAAAGAACCAGACGTAATTCCTCATACTTTTTCTAGTGCATCTTTGAAATTATAGGGTGGCTTGATTCTCTGCCGCTGCATGTGGAATTAACTGGTTTAGTTTTAGTTAAGGATGTTAAAATACTGTTAGAGACATATTATTTTATTCTGATAAAGATACTAAGGCAAGTTTTTATTCACACATATGTTTTCCTCTATTCCTCTGCAACTGTGTAAATGTTTTCATTTTGTTATATTAATCTAAATGAAATGCCTGCTCAACTTGCTCTGTTATTGATACGTTTAGTGCATAATCTATTGATGGATAAATATTAAAATCATGTTAATTACTGCTTCCAAAACCACCATGTAGTTTTGTGTCATGCTAGATGTTTCGCATTCATCTTGTTGATTACTGGTCCAATGATTAAAATACAGACTGAATGAAAAGACTTCTCTTGACAAGGTAGCTATTTTATTAAAAAATGTTTCATTGCCTACGAGTGCTATTTATTCTAGCAGCAAATACCCTAATTCATTACTTAGGGTTCTAGATGCAGAATAAATAAAACTTTGCAATCATCCTCATGTTTTCCTTGGGTATATATGGGCTGAGGTAGAAAATTAAATTTTTTACAAAAAGATGTTTGTTGATCAGCTTTTTTTTCTTTTACTAACAAGAATCGAGAGAAAGAGTATATTGCAGGGTCATGTTAAACTTAGTGTTAAGAGGGGACTTCAAAGTCCAGACGTTCTTTTGAGATTTATTCACCTCCTCTGATAAAAATAGCCTTTTTGCATGACGGTTACATTTCTATTCAATCATGCAGCAGATAAATCCCTACTTACCTTTACTCCTGTTCCTTCTCCTGTTCCCAACATCCAAGCAGGATCAGGATTTTATCATTTCAAAAGATTAAACAGGGAACTAAAGAGAAATATGGTTCCTATGATACCTTCTTTCACCATTAAATAGCAAATATCCTAGAACAGACTACAACTCCTTCTGACCAGGAATTGTACGTGTAGTGAATATAAGTCAGCATCAAAGCATCTATATTAATTTTTACTAAAATGGTGCCTGTTCTTCAGGGCATTGCCTTTTTTGAGAGAAAAAAAGCTTGGATGATATTAATAGACTGGGAATTGTCATCTTACAATTCTCAGGTTACTATTCTAGAATTTTGTTTAAAAGTAGCAGCGGAGGCCAGCTGCGCATTTGTTTATACTCAACAGTATCATTGTGGTAACGATATTCTAGATGTTTTCTATCTGGTTGTGATGTCTGTGCGCTGGCCCAGTAATCAAGGAACCTCAATCCTCACCACTAACACCAGTGAGGGACGTGCACATTGGGAGGCTGAACAGTACACACACAGTAAAGTACAAGTTCCCTTAAGAGCACACAGATATCACAGTCAGTCTAGGGCTGGTTTTTCCCTTTCTTTCCAGATCCCCAATAAGACTCCCCACTGGCACAGCTATAGGGTTCAGATCTCAACTGAGTGGTCAAGTCAAAACCTCCAGCACCCTCTCTGTCCAACCAGTGCTTTGTGTCACTGCCCAAGTAGCTGACACACACACACTTTGAGGTGTGATTTATATACAAGCATACAGACACTCCTGGGGAAGGCTGGCACAGGTTCACTAGCTATGCCCCCTTCTGCCCAGACTATAAAGTAATACCAATGGCCACCAACCACTCATATCAGAAACTCTAAGGCCCTAGCAAAGGGTGGCCAATTCTACTGTGTAATGTTACTGTTATCCAATTGGTAAGTATGACCAGAACTTTTAAGGCTATTCTAGAGTGGCCTGTACAGTATCACCAAATACATATGTAAGTACGTTAAGAGCTTAAATATCTCTACACAAAACCAGACACCATTAATAGGTTTAAATATATTTAATAATAAAGCACAAGACAAATGACATATAATTATTTACAAAATTCTATCTAGCTGGGCTGGCAGTGTCACGGTTTATCACACTGGTCACTTATTCAGTTTTACTTCAGAGGCCTTGGAGGATACCTCTTAATTTGAAAGATGCATATTTTATGTTGAATTGTTTATGTCTGTTAAAATTTAATTGGATAATCCTTGTTTACAAATCTTCCCTTAGTGTTAGCCTCAGCTGTCCAGGGTTTTCCAAATGTCTTACTCCAGTGAAAGTACCGACAGGGTGAGTGGGTTTCATATGTCTTCTTACGTAGATCATTGTTTTGGTCAGGCTTTTCTCAGTTGTCAGGTGATGGGCCATTTAAGTATTATGATTCATTTTCAGGAATTAGTGGATATTAAAGAGAAAACAATATTTGGGTTGAGTGTCCTGTGAGCAGAAGGTGTTTCTGGTAGATCGTCTGCATACAGCTTTAAAAATAAGTCTTCTGACATGAAAGAATATTAACACAGACATCATCCATTTAATAACTTGTCAGTTAGTTCAGCTTGTTGTATAGTATAGCTATAGTACTGTAACTGTTTTGAGTTACATATTGACCAGCATCATGATGGCAAAGAAACCTTGACTGCACATGAGGACACTACACTATTTCTGTCAGTATTTGTGGGAATAGATGGAGAGCAGCTTCAATTAGGATATTCATCTGAATTGCTCTCAGGTCAGAGGGCTGCAACAGTAGATTATGTGAAACATAACTTTGGAAGGCCTATCTTTCATACTACTCCATTTTAGGTTCTTCATGAATAATAGAGGCATCAGACATAGTTTGAAGGAAACACTCAGCTGAAATCTTCAGTTCACGTGTGGCTTCTTCATAGCTGAATCTACTTATCAGTTTGAAAGACACATTAAATGTGGTGAACATTCCTTCAAATATTGTCATTTCTGGGTATTTTTATATTTGGTGACTGCTCATACCACACTGAAGATACAAAAAGAAACATGGAAAGAATCAGATTGTACCACCATTGCAAGAAGGCCACATATATGGGAGTGCTTGCTGTGTCTCTAAGGCTAGAATTAGTGGCCTTTCACTTTATGTGGACAGCAGTATGCCGGCAGATCAGGCAAACCTTGAATTTTCGTAGCATCTCCAAATGGAATCTTAGCCCAGATGAGTTTCAGCTGTCCTTGTTTGGGCTCCTGTAATTGGAACATTTTGTATTAAATTAAAATTCACATTTCCAAAATTGTGTACAATATTTCAGAATGTATTAACAAGGTGATGGGAAGAAAGTGTTTTGAGTGCCTCAGCTCTTCATTCAATGACTCAAAAGCAGGTGAGAAAAAGGATCTCTTAGTCCTATTCTGTCTCATTTTACAAGGCAACCATTATTCTTCCTTCTGTTACAATACAGCTCAAGTTAGGAAGGACATTGTGATTGGCAACATGGTCAGGTAAATGACCCTCCCCTTTACTCTTCTCATCCGGTGGTTTTAATGTTAATATGATTTTTCAGTGAAGCTTTATTTCATCTCAAGTAATAAAAATACTACAAAATAAATAAATAAATAAATAAATAAAGTACATAAATACATAAAATAAACAAATAAACAAACAAATAAATAAAATAAATAACTAAATAAGGATCCACCTCACTAGGATGCCCTGCCTTTCAGAATAGAAAGTTCCAATTAGTAGAGATGCAGTAATTTAGTTCCCATTAAAGTTTCTCTCCACAGTTGGCTTATCTGTTTCATTTGCTTACATGTTTTCTTTGCTATTCTATGAAGATGCACCATTCTATTTTTATCAGTGCATCTTCCTTGGAATCTTCTCATATATAATGTCATGTATGTACTGTCTTTATATCCCCAGCAAACTCTGACATTCACGCTGTATACGACATTTGTGTATATTCTGTTTTGTCATTCATTCTGTATGTAATGTCATGTGTCTGTTGACTTTACCCTCTGGTTGGGAATAAACTGGGTTCAGTGGGACCATTGTTGTACCTCAGTTAACAAATTAAAAGTAAAAATGAAAATGGCTACTCCTCTAGCAGACAGTCTTTCTTAAGGAGGGTACTTCACTTATTCATTCTAAGAAAACAGTCTTATTTCTTGGGATTTAAACACTGTGCTGTGAAGATTGACCAAGCTTTCCTTCGAGTCTGTATTTTCTAGGCTCTTGAATTTCTGTTGCTTTCAACCATTAGCTTAGCAAAGATGAGTTGCAACTATTGGACACTGATGTGGTCTCGGCCTGACACAGTTTTTCCAGAATGATAGTTAAGTCTTTCTGCTGACCTTGCGTTTATCCATGCCATACAGTTGTTACATACATTGTGCTAAACAAACACTCTCCTCAGTCTTAAAATGCTGATAAGTAATTCCTTTCTTACATCTCCAGGGCAACTACATTTAGGATATTTAATCTTTTGTTTCCTTTCACCAAAACAAACTATG